>NC_091449.1:12969469-12989501 GCF_964237555.1 Oryctolagus cuniculus | reverse complement strand
CCAGGTGCATTAGCAGGAAGTTGATGTCAGGAGTTAAAGCTAGGATTCAAACCCAGGTACTCTGATGCGGGATGTACACATCTTAACCACCAGCCTAAATGCCTGTTCCCATTACATACTTTCCTTTTTGTAAAGATTTTATTTATTTGAGATGTAGAGTTACAGACAGTGAGAGGGAAAGACAGAGAAAAAGTCTTCCACCCATTGGTTCACTCCCCAAATGGCCGCAACAGCTGGAGCTGGGCCAATCTGAAGCCAGGACCCAGGAACTTCTTCCAGATCTCCCATGTGGGTGCAGGGGCCCAAGCACTTGGGCCATCTTCTACTGCTTTCTCAGGCCATAGCAGAGAGCTGGATCAGAAGTGGAGCAGTCAGGACTTGAACCGGCGCCCATATTGGATGCCAGCACCACAGGCGGAAGATTAACCTAGTGTGCCACAGCACCAGCCTCTACACACTTTCTAATGTTATCAAGTCATTAAGGGGTTATAAAATTATTCAATTATGTGCCTATGTTGGGGCATAGCAGGATAAGTCACCACCTTCAATGCCAGCATCTCATATGGACACCAGTTCAAGTCTTGGCTGCTCCACTTCCAAACCAGCTCCCTCCCTGCTAATGTGTTTAGGAAAGCAGTGGATGATGTCCCAATAGCTTAGGTTCTTACCATCAACGTGGGAGACCTGGATGAAGCTCCTGGCTCCTGGCTTTGGCCCGGCCCAGACCAGGCTGTTAGGGACCATTTGAAAAGTAAACCAGCAGATGGAAGATCTGGATGTGTGTGTGTGTGTGTGTGTGTGTGTGTGTGTGTGTGTGTCTTTCCCTCTGCCCTTCAAATAAATATATCTTTATTTAAAAAAACTATTTAACAAACATTTATAGAGTACTCTCAAAATACCAGGCCCAACATGTGTCCAGAGAATACAAAAATAAACAGTAAGCCCCTGTCCCCTAAGATCTCTGTCCAGGGACAGGCATTTGGCCTCATGGTTAAGATGCCAGCCAGGATGCCCACATTCCACACTGGAGTGCCTGGATTTGATTCCTTGCTCTGGCTCCAAATTCTAGCTTCCTGCCAATGCAGACCCTGATAGGCAGCAGTGACAGTTCAAGTAATTGGTCCCTGCCACCCACATGCAGGACCTGGGCTGGATTCCTGCTCTCAGTTTCACCCTTGGACCCAGTCTCAGCCATTGAGGACATCTGGAGAGTGAACCAGCACATGGAAGCTCTCTCTATGTGCCTGTCTGTCTCTCTGCCTCTTGAATTAAAAAATCAAATTCCTAGGGTTGGCGTGTGGCATAGTAGGTTAAGCCTTTGCCTGCAGTGCCGCCATCCCATATGGGCACTGATTTGAGTCCTGGCTGTGCACTTCCTATCCAGCTCCCTGCTAATGTCCTGGAGAAAGCAGCTGAAGATTGTCCAGGTGTTTGGGCCCCTGCATCCACGTGGGAGATCTGGAAGAAGTTCCTGGGTCCTGGCTTCGGATTGGCCCAGCTCCAGCAGTTGCGGCCATCTGGGGAGTGAACCAGCAAATGAAAGACCTCTTTCTCTGTCTCTCCCCTCCCCTCCCCTCCCCTCCCCTCCCCTCTCTTCCCCTTCCCTTCCCTCCCCTCCCCTCCCCTCTCCTCCCCTCTCTTCCCCTCCCCTCCCCTCCCCTTCCCTTCCCTTCCCTCCCTTCCCCTCCCCTCCCCTCCGCTGATTTCCCATGACCCTCAGTGTTTATTGTAAGTATTATTACCTTTCTTCCTTTGTTTTGGGCCACTCCCAAACAAGGTCTGCTGCCAGGAGCCCCAAGAGGCTGGGCAAACACACTTGAAGGTCTCCTTCCCTCTGTGGCTCCCTGTTTCTCAAACATTCTTGGAACTGAAGTCCCCGGTGTCTTCCACCAACCCGGCTCTCTCTCCTTTTGACTTTTTTTTTTTTTTTTTTTTTTTTTTTTTTGACAGGCAGAGTGGACAGTGAGAGAGAGAGAGAGAGAGAGAGAGAGAAAGGTCTTCCTTTGCCGTTGGTTCACCCTCCAATGGCCGCCGCGGTTGGCGCACCGCGCTGATCTGATGGCAGGAGCCAGGAGCCAGGTGCTTTTCCTGGTCTCCCATGGGGTGCAGGGCCCAAGCACCTGGGCCATCTTCCACTGCACTCCCGCGCCATAGCAGAGAGCTGGCCTGGAAGAGGGGCAACCGGGACAGAATCCGGCGCCCCAACCGGGACTAGAACCCGGTGTGCCGGCTCCGCAAGGTGGAGGATTAGCCTAGTGAGCCGCGGCGCTGGCCTCCTTTTGACTGTAGTGACTAAGCCACAGCACCTTCCTGATGAACAGCGAGGAGGCCTGGGTTCCTCCACTGCTCCAGAGGTGAGGGAGGACTGCCTCTTCTCCTCGACCCTACTCTGCCACCCCTAGGGCTGAGGGGAGGACCGGGCAATAACCCTACCCCTGCTGGGGATAGAGAAGACAGAGGGGAAACAGACTATGCCATCCTTTGTTCTGCCAACTCTCAGTATACATTTTCCTGTGAGAGAGAGAGAGAGAGAGAGAGAGAGAGAGAGAGAGAGAGAGACCTAAAGGTACAAAGACATCCAAGCAAGAAGAAGACTTAAGGAGGAAATCACAGCATGATGCTGGGGCATGGGGAGGTAGGAAAGACCCGGGGAAGGAACAGTACTGCTGCCAAGTTATCAGTCACCTCCTTATGTTCTCAAGAACATTGCTTTTCTTTTGTTTGACCAGTTTCACCTCTCAGATTCCCGTAAAACATGTTGTCCAATCTGAAACCTTACCACAACGACAGAGTCACCTTACCTGTTCCTGCCCTGGGATTAAAGCCCAGACGGCCCGCCCGAGTACCCCACCTGAGCCTCTGCAAGAAGGCAGCCGTCTCCGACCCGGAACACTCGGCATACTCCTCAAGCGACCTGCAGTAGCACCCATGGCCCCAGAGAAGGTTCTAATCCCCTCCCTCCTGCTGCTGCTGTCGCTACTGCTGATGCCCACGGTCTCTAGCAACCCACATTCAGGTAAACAAAACTAATTTTCTATGAAGGGGAAGAGAGCAGGAGAAAATGTGGCAAATCGGGCCTCACGTGCATTAAGATGTAGCCCATGTTATTCAGCTACAGGGATTGGGGGCGCATTAGCCTTGCTCAGTGCCAGCTTCCTCATTTCCCAAAAGGAGAAAACGGTGCTTCCAGCTAAAGGGTATTGTGATAGTCAAATGGGATATGGGATATTGTATGTGAATGTGTAAGTGTAGCTGGCAAAATGCACACATACACACATGTGCACGCACTCACACACACTTGCAAGCTTTCTTTTTCCCTCAACCCTTTTCCAAAAGAGCAGTGAACCTCCCAGGGCCCAACTTGGTGGCAGTGGTGTGTGTGTGGGGGGGGGGGTGTTCGTGGCAGCTGCAGGTTCACTGAAAATCAGGAAGTCCTTGCTTACATTCTGTACAATGCATAAGACATGCCACCAACAATTTTCAATGCTGTTTAATGGAAATGTAATAAACCAGGAAGGACTTCTCTATCACCAGGTAGTATTCATATTGAAGCGTTAGCCATACCAAGCCCTGTTCTAACAGCTCACCTTGTGGGAGGCAGACCTTCGGTTAGGAGTCCCAAATCTGCCCTGGTTTTTACTATAGCCAAAGTGGTCCAGCCCTCCACAGAAGAACCACACAGAAGAGAGCTCTTGCCCGTGTATATTTCTATGTGAGACCACATTATCCCCAAGGACTACTTTGGGGTAAAAGAAAAAGGGTCTTTAAAAAGTTCATGGAAATTCTTATTATGAAAAAAAAAAGCTACGTACAGGTTTCAATTTTGCAGCAAAATAAGCTTATCTTTTAATTCCATTCTTCCATGAATTATCTGACGTACCCTCATAGCTTTGCTACATTCTCAGCATTAATTTGGTCCCAAAATCAGAAATTTACCTGTTCCACCCCAATTGAAACATTTTTCTCATTTATAAGGAAAGTTTTCTGGAACCTGCTGAGCCCCATAGCCCCAGAGAAAGCTTTTCAAAAAGACACCAAGGCCTGAGTCCCCTTGGCCTGGAGCCAAAGCTCTGGCCCCAGTGTGCCATTTCCAGTCCACCACCCAGGACACACACACTGCTCCACCCAAAGCAGACTGCCGCTCCTTGTGCAGCTCCTGTTTTCCCGCCTGCTCAACTCTTCATGCACCCAGCCCAAACACTGTTTCCTCCTGCGACCAGAAGTGAGCTCTCCCTCCCGTGCGTGTGCTCAGCCCTAATGCTAAGAAGGACTCTCTTCTTAGTGCTTACATTCTAACTTGGGGTTTTTTTTGTTTGTTTGTTTGTTTTTTTTGTTTTTTTTTTTTGTTTTTTTTTTTGACAGGCAGAGTGGACAGTGAGAGAGAGAGACAGAGAGAAAGGTCTTTCTTTGCCCATGGTTCACCCTCCAATGGCCGCCGGGGCCGGTGCACTGTGGCCGGCGCACTGCGCTGATCCGAAGGCAGGAACCAGGTGCTTCTCCTGGTCTCCCATGGGGTGCAGGGCCTAAGCACTTGGGCCATCCTCCACTGCACTCCCTGGCCACAGCAGAGAGCTGGCCTGGAAGAGGGGCAACCGGGTACATTCTAACTTGTAACAAAGGTGTGGCTGTGCCTTTCCTGACCACACCCCTGCCATTCTGGACTGTAACTCCCTCAAGGGCACACGCCAGCCATTGTTTTCATAACCCTCACACTGCTCAGCACAGTCCTCTGTGAATACGAGCTACCTGAAAGGATAAACCCTCATGCCTCAACATGAAAGCTCAAGACGTTGCCCTGTGAAGACCGCACCAGGTTTCACAGTAGCTCCACTGACATTTGGGGCTGATTAGTTCTTTGTTGTGAGAGCAGTTCAAGGCTGTTTAGCAAGTCTCCCAATCCTACCCCCAGTTATAAAAGCCAAAAATATTTCCAGACACTGCCAAATGTCCCCTGGGGAGGGACTCGAGTTGAGAACCTCTTCTGCATGCCAATCCTTCTTAAACCCGACTGCGCATTTGGATTCACCTAAACACTTAGACTCAGCATGGGCATCAGAGGGCCCTAGATCCGAATCCTGGCTCTAACACTCTCCCTGCAACCCTGGACAATTCACTTGAATTTTCTTGAGCCTCAGTTTTATCATACTGAAATGAATACAATGCCACTTATCAGATAGATTTGCTGTTAAAATTAAATGATCTAGGGGCTGGCATTGTGGCACAATGGGTTAACGCCCTGGCCTGAAGTGCCAGCATCCCATATGGACACTAGTTCGAGTCCCGGCTGCTCCACTTCCGACCAGCTCTCTGCTATGGCCTGGGAAAGCAGTAGAAGATGGCCCAAGTGCTTTGGTCCCTGCACCCATGTGGGAGACCCGGAAGACGCTCCTGGCTCCTGGCTCCTGGCTTCGGATCGGCACAGCTTCAGCTGTTGTAGCCAATTGGGGAGTGAACCATCAGATAGAAGACCTCTCTCTCTCTCTCTCTTTCTCTCTCTCTCCTCTCTCTCTCTCTCTCTGCCTCTCCTCTTTCTGTATAGCTCTGATTTTTCAAATAAATAAGTAAATCTTTTAAAAAATTAAATGATCTATAATGTCCACCTAGAAAGGGCTTAATAAATGGACTGAGTAAAATTTCAAGGGTGATGAATTGGGGCAAGCTTGCTGTGCCACCAGATGGCACTGTTACAAACCCCATAGGATGGATGGTGGCTGGGCAAAAGCCTTGTATCCCAGCCAAGTACAATTTCGAAATGCAAGCTCTGGGGCTGGTATTGTGCCGTAGCAAGCTAAGCCTCTGCCTGCGATGCATCCCATATGGGCACCAATTCAAGACCTGGCAGCTCTACTTTTGATCCAGCTCTGTGCTAATGTGCCTGGGAAAGCAGCAGAATATGGCCCAAGTACTTAACACCAAGTACTTGCACCCATGTAGGAAGAAGCTCTGGGCTCCAGGTTCTGGCAGGGTGCACTTCCAGACATTGTGGCCATTTGGGGAGTGAACCAGGAGCCCAAGAACTTGGGCCATCTTCTGCTGCTTTCCCAGGCACATTAGAAGGGAGCTGGATCAGAAGCGGAGGAGCTGAGACTTGAACCAGTGTCCATATGGGATGCCAGCACTGCAGACCACAGCTTAACCTGCTGTGCCACAGCACTAGCTAACAATTTTTTTTTAATGTACTTGCATTTTATTTGAAAGGTAGAGGGACAGTGAGAGAGAGAGACAGAGACGGACAGAAAGAGATCTTCCATCTGCTGGTTCACTCCTCAAATGCCTACAATAGCCAGGGCTGAATCAGGCCAAAGTCAGGAGCCAGGAACCCCATCAGTGTCTTCCACGTGGGTGACAGGGACCCAAGCACTTGAGCCATCACCTGTTGCCTCCCAGGGTGCACATTAGCAGGAAGCTGTAATTGAAAGCAAAGTTAGGACTTGAATCTAGGCACTCTGATATGGGATGCAGGCATCCCAAGGGGTGTCTTAACTACTGTGCCAAAGCCTGCCCCTAAAATATAGCTCTTAAAGTAACTACATGAGTGCTCAATATGCTTTTCACAAGGAAGAAAGGAAAAGATAAATATGTGACAGTATATGAGGATATCAGGAAACAAATGACATAATATATTATTCATTAACTATATTACTAATTATAAAATGATATATGACAATAGCTAACTCTTATGTCCCAGGAATTATTCTAATACATGTGCTTCACATGTATTAACTCATTTTGTCCTCACAGAAATCTAATATTTTTAACTTTTAATTTGTCAGACTTTCAAAAATGTTGTAGAAATAGTAAGAGTTCCAGTAGATTATCCTTCATGCAATTGTTTTCAAATAACATCTTACGTAACCGTAACATGATTATCAAAACCAGGAAACTGGCATTGATACAATAGCATGAACTAATGCAAAATTATTCAAATTTTGCTCATCGTCCCACATTAATGGCCTCTGACTGCACCAGGGTCCAACCCCAGAGTTGGTACTGAATAACACTGACCTGTCTCTTCAGTCTTCTCCAACCCAGGGTAGTTTCTCAATTTTCCCTTGTCTTTCATGACCTTGACTCTTTTAAAGAAGATCAGTCAGTGATTTTGTAGAAAGTCACGCAGTTGGGGCTTGTCTGATATATTTTTGGCAAGAATACCACAACACCGGTATATCCTCATGTTACTGGTTGACTCTGAGCACTTGGTTCAGGAGATGTCTGCCAGGCCCTAAAGTTATTATTTCCCCCACTGTAATTAGTAAGTGTCATGTGGAGAGAAACTTTGATATACAAATCATCTATTTCTTGGGGCTGGCGCCATGGCTCACTTGGTTAATCCTCCGCCTGCAGCGCCGGCATCCCCATATGGGCACCGGGTTCTAGTTTCGGTTGCTCCTCTTCCAGTCCAGCTCTCTGCTGTGGCTCGGGAGGGCAGTGGAGGATGGCCCGAGCACTTGAGCCCCTGCACCCACATGGGAGACCAGGAGGAGGCATCTGGCTCCTGGCTTCAGATTGGCGCAGTGCCAGCCGTAGCGGCCATTTGGGGGGTGAACCAATGGAAGGAAGACCTTTCTCTCTGTCTCTCTCTCTCACTGTCTATAACTCTACCTGTCAAATAAAAAAAATCTATTTCTTTTCATTATAATTTTACCCATTAATTTATAGAATTCACTGATGATTCTTGCCTACACGTAATTATTATGGCCTGTGGTATTAACCAATTAGTGATTTTCTATTTCCATAATTCCTTCTATATTTATTCATTGGAATTTTACTGTAAGGAAAATATATTCCTTCTGTCTCATTTATTTACTTGTTCAATTACTTATTTATGTATGTATGGGCTCATGGATACCTATGAGTTAATAATCTGTTACTATCATTTTTCAATATGTTGTTCATATTGTCCCCAAACTGGCCTTCAAGTTGGCTTCTTGTGACCTTTTGACATACTTAAATAATTTTTCAAGCAGTTGCTTACTTTATGACCTCATGACATACTCCAGACTCATCTTGCACCTCCCTGCCACAGCCCTGCCATTTCTCTAGAGAGCCCTGATCCCTTTCATGGGAGGAGAGTACTGACAAGCCCAGGGCACTAGATATGCCCTTGCTAGCAGGTGATATTGGTGCTGGACCCTCTAGTGGACAGACATGTGAAATAACATGTGAGGACACACATCCTCCAAAAAGTTCAAAGAAAAATACACACATAGTTTCTTCATAATAGGAACTTTTCATGAACCTTTAAAAGATTATTTATTTATTTGGTATGCAGAGATGACAAAGAGGTAAGTTCTCACTCGCAGATTCACTCCCTCAAAAGCCTGCAATGGCAGGGTCAGCCAGACTGAAAACAAGATCTAGGCTCTCAATCCAGGTCGCCCACATGGGTAGCAGGGACTCGACTACTTGAGCCAGTACCTTTTGCTCCAAGAGTATAAATTAGCAGAAAGCTAGACCTAACAGCAGAGTTGGGACTGGAACCCAGGCACTCTAATGTGGGATACAGGTGTCCCAAATGGTATCTTTAAAAAATATATATTTATTTATTTATTTGAAAGGCAAAGTTATAGAGAGGCAGAGGCAGAGAGAGAGGTCTTCCATCCACTGGTTCACTCCCCAAATGGCTGCAACAACTGGATCTGTGCTGATCCGAAGCCAGGAGCCAGGAGCTTCTTTCAGGTCTCCCATGCAGGTGCAGGGGCCCAAGCACTTGGGCCATTTCCACTGCTTTCCCAGGCCATCGCAGAGAGCTGGATTGGATTGGAAGTGGAGCAGCCAGGACTCAAACCAGTGCCTATATGGGATGCCAGCACTTCCATCCACAATCCAGCACTGTGGATGGAAGACTTCTCTCTCTCTCTCTCTCTCTCTCTCTCTCTCTCTCTCTCTCTCTCTCTCTCTCTCTGCCTCTATGTAACTCTGCCTTTCAAATAAATAAATAAATAAATCTTTTTTTAAAAAAAGATATCAGAAAGGCAGAAAGGATTTTGAATGTTTTCACCACAAAGAAATGATAATGGTTTGAAGAGATGGACGTGCTCTCTGTGATTCGAAGATGACACTATATTATAGATATGTATGGAGTATATATATATTATATATATGTATGGAGTCTATATATATGACGTATATGTATATACGTCAAACATCACATGGTTCTTTGTAAATATGGACCATGTTTATGTGTCATTTTAAAAAATACAAATTAGGTAAACGAAGCACAGAGAAGTTAAGCAACTTATCTAAAAATCACAGAGCACACATGTCGTAGAACTGGAAAATCAAAATAACAATAGCCACCCGGCAAATCCTAAGGAGTGGAAGTAACTTCTTCGCATACACATGTCAGCAAGACCTTTTCTTGGAAATAAACAGAAGTCCCTAGTAACAGCCACAGAGGTAGCATCATGTACTCATTGCCTGCCTGGGCACTAGGTACCCACTGGAGCTCCTAAAGTCCTGTGAGGGAGACATTACTGTCTCAGATTACACATCAGGGAATCAAAGATCAAGGAGGCTAAGTGATATGTCCAAGACAACCTAGGTAAGCCACAGAGCCAGTAGTTGACTCCACACGTATCTGAATATAAAGTCCATGCTTATACTACACATCAGTGTTTCCTAAAATGTATTTTCAGTGGAACATAGCTTAGCTTTTTTTTCACTTTAGTAGTTACATGTTTATTTTAATTGCATGTTAGGAAAAAAATCTTAGTATACATCAAACTTATTTCAGATATAATACTGCATAGAGTGATGGCATTTTGTAAAATAAATTTAGATAAAAAGTATGAAGTAAATAATAATAGAGGCAGGAAAAAATTCATAAAGATAGCCCGTGAGTGTTTGAGGATTAGGACACATAACACTCTAGTATTGTGTAGATTCCCTCTCAGGCTCGCCCAGGAAATCAGAGTCACGTATGACTGCAGAAAAAACAACAGATTAAGGATCTTGGACCTAGACAGGTTTTAACTCTAAATGTGTCATCATTACCTTTATGAACTTGGACATTTCATTTGATCTCTCTGGGCTTCCATTTCTGAACTAAGAGAGAGAGAAAAAGAGAGCAATTTAACTAAGACTTCTTTTGGAAGCAATTTGATAATAGCATCAAGAAACACAAAACTGTCCCCTTTTTTATTTTTATTTATTTGAAAGGCAGAGTTACCGGGAGAGAGAAAGAAAGAGAGAGAGACAGAGTGAGAGAGAGACAGAGAATCTTCCATCTGTTGTTTCACTTCCCAAATGACCATAACAGCCAGGGCTGATGCAGGCTGAAGCCAGGAGCCAGGAGTTTCATCCCCTGCTTTCCCAGGCACATCAGCAGGAAACTGGATTGGAAGTGGAGCAGCTTAGACTCCAATTGGCATCCATATGGAATGCTAGTATCCCAGATGGAGGCTTAGCCCATTATACCACAATGCTGGCTCCACAAAACTGTTCTTAACTTTTGATCCAGTAGTTCCACTTTGGGAACTCTCCCCTAAGAAAATGAAAAACATTTATAAGAACAAAGAAATTGATTAATACTGTGTCTCAAAATAAAACAATCTAAATATTCAAAGGAAAACATAAATAAGTTAGAACACATATACTTGGAGGGAGTGTTATACGATCACTAAAAATGCTATGGGAGCAGGCATTTGGCGCAGCAGTTAAGTCACCACTAGGGACACCTGCATCCCATATTAGAGTGTCAGCTTGAGTCTCAACTCCTCTACTTTTTTTTTTTTTTTTTTGACAGGCAGAGTGGACAGTGAGAGAGAGAGACAGAGAGAAAGGTCTTCCTTTGCCATTGGTTCACCCTCCAATGGCTGCCGTGGCCGGCGCGCTGCGGCTGGCGCACCGCGCTGATCTGATGGCAGGAGCCAGGTACTTATCCTGGTCTCCCATGGGGTGCAGGGCCCAAGCACTTGGGCCATCCTCCACTGCACTCCCTGGCCACAGCAGAGAGCTGGCCTGCAAGAGGGGCAACCGGGACAGAATCCGGCGCCCCGACCGGGACTAGAACCCGGTGTGCCGGCGCCGCTAGGCGGAGGATTAGCCTAGTGAGCCGCGGCGCCGGCCCAACTCCTCTACTTCTAATAATTTCCTGCTAATGTACTCCCTGGGAAGCAGCAGGTGATGCCTTAAATACTTGGGTTCCTGGCTCCCAGACGGGAGATAGTGATTGAGTTTTGGGCTGTTGTTTTTCACCTGGCCCAGCCCTGGTTGTTGCAAGCATTTGGGGAGTAAACCAGCAGATGGAAGATATGTCTCTGTCTCTGTCTCTGTCTCTCTCTCTCTTTCAAAAAAATGAAAATTAAGCCGGCGCCGCGGCTCACTAGGCTAATCCTCCGCCTAGCGGCGCCGGCACACCGGGTTCTAGTCCCAGTCGGGGCGCCGGATTCTGTCCCGGTTGCCCCTCTTCCAGGCCAGCCCTCTGCTGTGGCCAGGGAGTGCAGTGGAGGATGGCCCAGGTGCTTGGGCCCTGCACCCCATGAGAGACCAGGAAAAGCACCTGGCTCCTGGCTCCTGCCATCGGATCAGCGCGGTGCACCGGCCACAGTGCGCCGGCCACGGCGGCCATTGGAGGGTGAACCAACGGCAAAGGAAGACCTTTCTCTCTGTCTCTGTCTCTCTCTCTCACTGTCCACTCTGCCTGTCAAAAAAAAAAAAATTAAAATTTTAACATTATGAAAAGACAGTAACATGCTTATGAAGTGGGGAAACAAAAGAAATCCGTTCACAGGGCCGGCGCTGTGGTGTAGTGGATAAAACCACCGCCTGCAGTGCCGGCATCCGATATGGGCGCCGGTTCGAGTCCCGGCTGCTCCACTTCCAATCCAGCTCTCTGCTATGGCCTGGGAAAGCAGTGGAGGATGGCCCAGGTCCTTGGGCCCCTGTATCCATGTGGGAGACCCAGAAAAAGCTCCTGGCTCCTGGCTTCCGATCGGCCCAGCTCCAGCCACTGCAGCCATTTGGAAAGTGAACCAGCAGATGGTTCTCTCTCTGTAACTCTGCCTTTCAAATCAATCAATACATCTTTTTTTTTTTTTAAGTAATCTGTTCACATACTATGGTAATCACCATATAGAGAAAAACCTTTGCAGGCAACAAATATACCAAAATACCAATAGTTGGTAAAAATAATGATTTCCTTCTATTTTCAAAATTTTCTCCAATATACTGAGATTATATTTAGAAAGAAGAAAAGTATCAGTTAAGGGATTCAGCTTCATAATCACCAAGAATCCTTTGGCTCTAATATTCTGTGGCTTTTCTCTGGAAATGGGTGGAGGTCAAGCAAGAACAAAATGTTAGAAAAGTGTAGTGGCAGGGGTTACACCTCTTTAAATTATTTTAATGGCACTGAAAACAACACATGAGAACATCTGAACACTAGCACTTGCGGAGATGGTGCAAGCCCTCCATCTGAGTGGCAGAAAGGGCACGAGTCGGGGAAACAGGAGACCTCAGTTGAACCAGATGATCTTGAGAGCCCTCTCCAAACAACAACTCGCCCAACCACTCACTGAACAAACATCCATCAAATGCTACCACGTGCCAGGAACCATGAGGCTGAATGATCACTGAACCAGTCCTTCAGAGTCTAGTGAGGGAGAAAGATACGGCTTTCATTTCATTTGCTGTAACAAAATACCACAGACTGGTGGCTTAAACAGGAGGGACGCATTCTTCACAGTCCTGGAAGCTGAAAACCCAAGAACAAGGTGTCTTCAGGTTTGCTTTCTTCTCCCATCCAAGTACTAACCAGGCACAACCTTGTTTGGCTTCTGAGACCAGACAAGAACAGGCATGTTGAGTGTGACATGGCCACAGACTGGTCTGGTTTCATCTAAGTCCTCTCTCCTTGACTTGCAAATGGCCATTGCCTTGGTATGGCGCTGATACAACAAAGTAGCACAGCACAGACCAGGCGGCTTATAAACAACAGAAGTACATCCCCCACAGTTCTGGAGGTGGGGTGTTCAAGATCAGAGTATCAGCGTGACTGGGCCGTGGTCAGGTGGTGACCTGTGTGCTGTTGCAGACACCTGGCTTCTCCCGCGTCTTTATATGCCAGAAAGACCAGGACCGAGCTCTCTGGGGCCCCTTTCACAAGGGCACTAGTCTCATGCACGAGGGCTCCACCTTTTGGCATAATTAGGGCCCTGTCTCCTAATACTGTCACATTAGGGGTTCGCTTTCAACATGCAGCTTTTAGGGGGACACATTCAGTCCACAACAGTAGCCTTCTTGCTATATTCTCACATGGTTGTTCCTCTGCCTACACACACTTCCGGGGTCTTTTTTGTGTGTCTAAATCTCCTCTTCTTATAAGGACACCAGTCAGAATGGATTAGGGCTCAACGCAATAGCCTCCTTTTAACCGAACCACCTCTTCACAAGCCCTTTTCTGAGGTACTGGGGATTAGGGCTTCAATGTGTGACTTTGGGGGCACACAATCTGGTCCATGACAGATTTCCAGCAATAAAATATAAATGTGCAATAAGAGAGCTATGTTCATATAGGATAGGAATCACATTAAGACATAATAAATTCTGACAGGAAACATCAGAAACTACTACACACATGGGGCCGGTGCTGTGGAGCAGCGGGTTAACGCCCTGACCTGAAGCACTGGCATCCCACTTGGGTGCTGGTTCAAGACCTGGCTGCTCCACTTCCTGTCCAGCTCTCTGCTATGGCCTGGGAAAACAGTAGAATATGGCCCAAGTTCTTGGGCCCCTGCACGCGCAAGGGAAACCTGGAAGAAGCTCCTGGCTTCAGATTGGCGCAGCTTCGGCCGTTGCGGCCAATTGGGGAGTGAACCGTCAGATGGAAGACCTCTCTCTCTTTCTCTCTCTCTCTCTGCCTCTCCTCTCTCTGTGTAACTCTAACTTTCAAATAAATTTTAAAAAAATGAAAGAAACTGCTACACACAGGAGAAGTCCAGTTCTAGCTTGAGGAACTCAAGTGTACAAACCACCATCCTTGGTTGCCATGAAAATATTTTAGGTATTGCAAAATGGAGATAAGACAGAATAAGATAATAAAACAGGCTTAGACAGAGGCCAAAAGGATTATATTTGTTCCAGAGGAACAATGATAAATGCCAACCTCTTATGGCTGAATGAAGATTGCAAATTCGACAGAGCAACTTGGAGTCAGGTGAAAATCTTGGCTCATAGAGTGATCTTCTCCTTTCTCTTTCTCCTTAAGTCGTGAGGATTTCATTGGAGGGTGGCGGTGTAAGTTCTTAATAAATTCCCTACTTTGTCCTCTCTTCCATCCAAAAGCCATTCTTTCTCCATTTACTTTCAGCTAAGCTTTTCTCTAGGCCACATTTTTTTTAAAGATTTGATTTTATTTATTTGAGAGGTAGAGTTACAGACAGAGAAGAGAGAGAGAGAGAGAGGTCTTCCATCTGCTGGTTCACTCCCCAGATGGCCGCAACAGCCAGAGCTGAGCAGATCTGAAGCCAGGAGCCAGGAGCTTCCTCCGGGTCTCCCATGCGGGTGCAGGGGCCCGAATACTTGGGCCATCTTCTACTGCTTTCCCAGGCCATAGCAGAGAGATGGATTGGTAGAGGAGCAGCCAGGACTTGAACCGGCGCCCATATTGGATTCCAGCACTGCCCCTAGGCCACATTTCTTTAGCCGTTTAAAACTCCCTCTATTTCTCTCTCTCTCTCTCTCTCTCTCTCTCTCTCTCTCTCTCTCTCCTCCCTCCCTCTCTCAACCTACCTTTAATAATCTTTAAAAAAGTAAAGGAGAGTAAGGTCTTCTATCTGCTGGCTCACTCTTCAAATGGCTGCAATGGTCCAGGGTTGGGCCAGGCTGAAGCCAGGAGCCTGGAACTCCCTCCAGGTCTCCCACGTGGCTGGCAGTGGCCATTTTCTGTTGCTTTCCCAGGAACATTAGCAGCAAGCTAAATCAGAAGTGGCACTCATACGGGATGTGGGTGTTGCAGGTGGCAGCTTAATCCACTGCACCACAATACCAGCACCTCTCTCTCTCTTTAAATTTTCATTTTACTTGAAAGGGTGTACCTTAGCAGGAAGCTGGATCTGAAGAGGAGGATCCAGGACCGTAACAGTCGCTCCAATACGCATGCGGGAATCCTAAGCAGAGGCTTAAGTGCTGCACCACACACCCACCCAAATATTCCTCTTTTGAAGTAACCTAGATTCCTGAAGTGAAAAGGAGAAACTGACCCATGCTAGCCTTGGTAGCATAGTGCTAGGGGGCATTTCTGTTGGTCTCTTCGCTTACTGGTGCCCGCAAGTGAAATGGTTCCTTCCAACAGGGGTCGCCAGAGGCCATGGGGACCAACGCCAAACTTCAGGGAGGTGGCTCTGGGAAGATGGCCAAGAATGTGAGTGCAAAGGTCAGTAACTCTGCATCAACAACAACGATGGCATCACCATGACCCTGACTCTCTCCCTTGAGCCCCTCTGAGACCATTGCAGATGTTATCTGAGCTGACATCATCCACCCCCTCTCCACCAGTCACCGTGTTCAACACCAATGCCTGCTTCCTTACTGAGTCTCAGGCAAGAACTAAACTCCTCCAGGGTCTGCAGGAGAACCAACTGAATCTCAAGCTTCCCCCAACCCAAATTAACCTTTTTCCTGAGAACCAGGGCTGCTTTCCAAAAGCTTTCTGAACCCTATTCTCAGCCCTATTTTCCTCACAGGAAAGAATGAAAGCAGAGAGGCAAGATGGCTGTCCAAGGTAAAGCAGCCACTAAAACACACTTAGGTGTGGCTTTCCATTCTTCAGTCTTGCCGATGATATCCTGATACCCCCTCTACGTCTGCCACATAGGTCAGGAAAAACAACTTGGAGATCTTGGTGTTCAAACAGATGTAAGTCCCCACTCTTCTGTGTTGACCCCTTTTCACAGCTTGCTGTGGGATGAGAGAGGAAGTGAAGACATGGGAGATGGCAAGGAAAGCCCTACCTCCCCCCTACTCAAATGCGTTAACTCTCCTGTCTGAGCAGGGTTATCTGTTATTTCAGGTTGGTTCCTGAGAGCCCCGAAAAGAAAACTCATGACAGTGCCTAGGCTGCCAAAGAAGCACTGTCCCTGTGATCACTTCAAAGGCACGGTGAAGAAAACCAGTAAGTGTTAAGGGATGGTCTCCATAAACCAGAGTCACCCTTGTGGAATCACAGGGATGAAGCAGGGGTTGAGAATAAAGAGGAGGGATGAATAGAAGACTAGGTAGGCACACATCTCAACCCTTTCTACTTGGTGTCAACTTGTGGAGAAAGGGGAAGAATGAGAAAGGTAGGATACAATTCTCCAGGTACAAGAATGGCTTAACCAAAATCCTGAATTTTATAGAATTTCACTGAGTGGCTGGTGCCGTGGCTCAATAGGCTAATCCTCCACCTGCAGCGCTGGCACACTGGGTTCTAGTCCCGGTCGGGGAACTGGATTCTGTCCTGGTTGCTCCTGTTCCAGTCCAGCTCTCTGCTATGGCCCAGGAGTGCAGTGGAGGATGGCCCAAGTGCTTGGGCCCTGCACTCCATGGGAGACCAGGAGAAGCACCTGGCTCCTGCCTTTGGATCAGCGTGGTGCACCAGCCGCAGCACGCTGGTGGCAGCAGCCATTGGAGGGTGAACCAATGGTAAAAGGAAGACCTTTCTCCCTGTCTCTCTCATTATTCACTCTGCCTGTCAAAAAAATTAAAAAAAAAAAAAAAAAGAATCTCACTGAGTGTCTGAGTGGAGGCACATGGGCTGTTGGGGACCTGCCCATTGATCTCTGAAGATGACCATCAGTATCAGTGTCAAAAAGAATTGGACTACTCCCTGGTTCAGCAGTTTTTAAGTATCATACAAAAAATGGCAAATAATAAACTGATATTGTGATATTACAAGGAATGGAATAAGCCAGAATCCTTATATATACTGTTGATAGAAAATAAATATGTCAAGCTTTTGATGGGGGGCAGAGGAAAGGACAAAATAAAAGAAATTTGGAAAATTTTTTCAAAAAGACAGTAAATTTGACAGTAACTACAAAAATTATAAATGAGTACACATTTTGACACAGTAATCTCACTTCAAGAAATTTCAACTATAGAATACAAGCATGAGTACTCAAAAGATATATGTGCAAAAGGGATGGGTATTTGGCTCAGCGGCTACGATTCCACGTGGGACACCTACAGCTGCATCCCATATCAGAGTACCCGGGTTTGAGTTCTGGCTCCACTTCCAGTTCCACCTTCTTGCCAATACACAATCTGGGAGGCAGTAGGTGATGGTGCAAGTATTTGGGAAATACTTCCAGGTGGGAAGTGGGAAACCTGGATTGAGTGACAAGCTCCTAGCTTTGACCTGGCCCAGCCCCAGCTATAGTAGACATTTGGAGAGGGAACCAGGGGATTGGAGATCTGTGCCTTTAAAATAAATAAATAAATAAAGCAAATAAATAAATAAATATTTTTAAAAGATGCATATATGATAATAAATTATAACAATATTTATGTTGAAAAATGGGTAAAAATGTTCAACAAAGCAAACTGCACATCTGTAGCTGTCAAAAATTATGATGAAGCAAATCATTATGCATTGAAGCCAGCGCCGCGGCTCACTAGGCTAATCCTCCGCCTTGCGGCGCCGGCACACCGGGTTCTAGTCCCGGTCGGGGCGCCGGATTCTGTCCCAGTTGCCCCTCTTCCAGGCCAGCTCTCTGCTGTGGCCAGGGAGTGCAGTGGAGGATGGCCCAAGTGCTTGGGCCCTGCACCCCATGGGAGACCAGGAGAAGCACCTGGCTCCTGCCTTCAGATCAGCGCGGTGCACCGGCCGCAGTGCACCAGCCCCGGCAGCCATTGGTGGGTGAACCAACGGCAAAGGAAGACCTTTCTCTCTGTCTCTCTCTCTCTCACTGTCCACTCTGCCTGTCAAAAAAAAAATCATTATGCATTGACTGAAAAGATGTACATAAAAATTTAAGTGAAAAAATTTATGTAAAAACACCTACATCACAAAGATAAATTTCAGGAGGATTGAAGGTCTACATTTTATTGTATTTTTTAAGGATTCATTTATTTATTTGAAAGGCAGAATTACAGAGAGGAAGAGAGAAGAAGAGACAGAGAGATTTTTCATCTGCTAATTCACTCCCCAAGTGGCCACAATGGCCAGGACTGGGCCAGGCTGAAGCCAGGAGCCAGGAGCTTCTTCCCAGTCTGCCATGTGGTTGCAGGGACTTGGGGCATCTTCTGCAGCTTTCCCAGGCACATTAGCAGGGAGCTGGATTAGAAGTGGAACAGCCAGGACTCGAACCAGAACCTATATGGGATGCCAGTACTGCAGGCAGCGGCTTTACCTGCTATGCCACAGAACCAGCCCCAAAGATCTAAATTTATAAGGAAATAGTGGAAAGTGTATTCACAATCTTTGGACAAAGAAATTTTTTAAGTTACCTAATAGTTTTTCATTCTTTTAGTTTTTAACAATTTTTTTTTAGAATATTTTATTTCTTTGAAATTTGAGTTACAGAGAAAGGTAGAGCCAGAGAGAGAAGTCTTCCATTCTGCTAGTTCACTCCCCAAATGACCACCATGGCCAGAGCTGACCTGATCTGAAGCCAGGAGCCAGGAGCTTCTTCCAGTTCTCCCACACGGGTGCAGAGGCCCAAGGACTTGGGTCATCTTCTACTGCTTTCCCAGGCCATCACAGAGACCTGGATCAGAAGAGGAGCAGCCGGGATTGAACTGGCGCCCACATGGGATGCCAGCACTGCAGGTGGCAGCTTTACCTGCTATACCACAGCGCTGGCCCCAAAATGTTTCTTTTTACTTCTCTTTTTGTTTGTTTGTTTTGAGAGACATTTGAGAGAGAGAGAAAGAACTCCTATCCACTAGTTCACTCTCCCTAAACGCCCGCAATGGCCAGGGCTGGGCCAGGCTGAAGCCGGAAGCCAGGAACTTAATCTAGGTCTCCCATATGGGTGGCAGTACCCAACTACTTGAGCTATCACCTGCTGCTTCCCAGGCTATGCATTAGCAGGAAGCTATAATTAGGAGTGGAGATGGTACTCAAACCCAGGGACTCCTATATGGGATGTGGATGTACCAACTAGTATCCTAACCACTATACCAAATTCCTACTCCAGGAAGGATTTCTTAAACAAGATATAAAACACACCAACCATGAAAGAAGACTGATAAGTCTGACTTCACTGAAATGAATAAATTTTGGGCATCAACAAATAAAACCAGAAGCTATTGATTATATGATATATGCAATATATATAACCTGCAAAGGGTTAGTATTCAGAATATATAAAGAATATCCTTCAGATCAGTGAGAGATAGGTATGCAATACCACAAGACAAATTGGCAAAAGACATACTTAGCTACTTCACAGATGAGGAAAATCAAATGGTTAATAAATATATGAAATGGCATACAACTTTGTTATTATTAGGAAAACTTAAAAGGAAAATGAGGGAAGAGTTTGGCCTAGCTGATAAGATGCTGGTTAAGATGCTGGTGTCCCACATCACAGTACCTGGGTTCAATTCCTGGTTCCAGCTCCTGATTCCAGCTTCCTGCTAATGCAGACCCTGGGAAGGGAAGGTGATGGCTCAAGTAATTGGTTCCTGGCACCAATGTGGGAGACCTGCATTGTATTGCTGGCTCCTGGTTTTGGCCCTTGGCCCAGTCCTGGCCACTGCAGGCATTTGTGGGTAAACTAGTAGGTAGGAGAACTCTCTCTCTTTTCCTGCCTCTCAAAAAAAAAAAAAAAAAAAAAAAAAAAAAAAAAGGACTTTAAGTGTATATCTGTCTCTGACTCTCAAGTAAATAATTTTAGAATGACGTATCAGAATATAATCATGAGATTGTCAAAAACTTTTAAATTTGACAAGATCAAGGTTTGGCAAAGAGGAGAACATAGAAACTCTCATATGTTACTAATGGGAAAATAAATTGGCACATCACTTTAAAGAGTGTTGTAAGCTACTAAGGTTTAAATTACGTGTACTATGTGAACCAGCAATTCCACTCTTAGAAATGTAG